>NC_051048.1:10292925-10312925 GCF_904848185.1 Acanthopagrus latus
ATCACATGCAGACAGAGAAATGCACAGTTCAGGTGTGTTATGCAAGCAGCAGCTAAGCTATGCAGTCATGAATTCTGTCATATATGGTGAAAACATCATCCAACTGTCCTTCAGATATGCTCAGACTCAAGTGTTTTTATTTCTAACAATTAGGATACTGATTTAGCTCTTTTCTGAAAGACAGCTTGAATGATGCTTTCACCATTTCAGACAGAATTCACAAATGCATCGCTGAATATTCAGCCAACTAGTAGTAATAGTTATTAACCCGTGTATGTGTGTATATACTGTAGACAGATGGATATATATATATATACACACGCATACACTGTATGTATATAAAGATAATAGAGTCACTTAGAGTCAATTGTTGAACATGGCATGTTAAAAGAATGTTCATAAATAACTTTACCATTTGAGTTATCATCACGTTGTACTATAATAGTAACTAAATAACTATTATAGTTATTCGTTCAAAAAAGCGCTGGCTCAGTATTCAAGAATGTTTGAAGTATGTATGCTTTTCAACCAGCAAGAATCAATTTTTAATTGGTTAATGCACCATTTTTACCATGTTTACCATGTTTTACATTTTATACTAAATTGAGAAAGAATGAGAGAGAGTGGGAGCTGAGGGGCTGAACAAATCTTTTTAAAAAATTTTTTTTTTAACAAGTAGCAGTCAGTGTTGGTATTGTGGCACACAATACACACAAAATAATCAATGTATAGAAAATTGCTGACCTATCATGGTTCCCTGACCTTTTCCTGTCCAGTGAGATGAATAGGTTACTGAAATTGGCACCCCTCCCATAGGAATTCCATGGGAATCCTGTGACTTAAAGGATTTTACAAAAGAAGAAAAAGTCTGCCTTTGGTTTACGCACAGTATTGAGACAGGAATCAATGGTTCCAGTATGCCTTTACAGCATGAACTTATTCTCCTGTTAGAAACTAAGCTGAGGGTCTTCAGAACACGGGGCCACTGGGGTTTCAGAAAAATGCGCTGTCAGATCAATGGGCATCACTGGCCATCTTGATCTAACTAACTCAAACTATCATAAAGACTTGCTGATTAATTTCACTGTAAAGGTGAGGTGAGTCAAGTCAACTCTCGGGGACTTAATCACGACCTTTTACATTGCATAATCATCGGAATCATTGTTATTCTAAATAAGTACGTTTAAAAGTGTAAACTAGAATCAACCTTTAGATATCAGTTTGTTCAGTGTCGCAGACAAGCTTGCATATTCTTCGGGTCGACCAGTGACCGCTGCGTTGAGGATGTTTAACCGTCTCCATTTTGCCTTCAACGTGAGCTCGATGGAGTCTGGCTAACCTCCCCGTTGCCTTTCCGTTAACAAGGTTGGCGTATTGCAGCACTCTCTCAAATGGAGAGGGTTTGAGGACAGCAGAGGTAAGGACGAGAGGAAAGGAAAGGACACGAGGAGAAGAGGAGTGAGAATGCACGGAGGGGAGGAGGCACTGCAGCAGAGGAAGATTTTAATCAACTTAAGTGCCTTGAATCTGACCAGTGACACACACACACACACACACACACACACACACACACACACACACACACACACACACACACACACACACACTCTCTATACCATCATGCAGTTGTAGGGGATCAAATATATCGTCTCGTCTTCATGAGCCACAGAATCAGGTGACACCTGTCCTTGGGCTACACCCTTCACTGTCACCTACATACATAATCAAACGTGAAAATAGTCACATATGAATTATCCGCCTCACTCTTCCATTCCTTTTGGCCCGAGGCTGATGACATCATCAGCCAGGCGCAGACTGTCATAAATATCAGCGACGCCAGCAGCTGACTCCGGCAGATTAGTGCTCCACCATAACTGCTTTATTCTGTCTTACACTCGCTTGCTCTTTATTTTCCCCAAGATTTCAAGATCGCTTTCATAGTCATTTTGCAGCACAGGACTGTAGAGTGAAACGTCTGTTTGTACTTCCCTTAGCCACGTACAAACACGATGGCTTGATACCTGAAAAATGTTCGGGGCCCCAAGTTGTACCAAGTTTCATGCTTGTATGAAAAAAAAAAGTGAAAGACTTTTTCACGTATCAACTGCCGTCGATTCCCATTGCGGAAGAAGACACTTGCTGCCTGCCGGTTCTCAAAAAATGAAGATATTAGTGGCATTGGATAATGGTTCTTAGCTGTGATGTTGTTGAGACCCCAATAGTCACTACAAGGCAGGAGGGAGCATTCTTTAGTCCCCACAAAGAAGAAGCCATCCTCTGTTGAAGAAGAAGGTGGCTGGTCAATGCATGCCAGATTGAGTGCCATTAATGTATTTGTTTATGGACTCCATTTAGAGGCTCTCAGAGAGTAGAGTGGCACATGACATGCTGAACACACATTTAAGGTCCAGGTACTCGGCTGACACTGCGGACAGATCCGGAAATTTCATTGCACCACCTGGCGTCAAGGCTGAACAAAGACACCGCGACAAACAGTAATGGTGTCAATTTGCTGGTCAGGCTTGAGCAGCCAGGAGTGCCCCAGTGTTATGGGAACCTTAGTTGTGGCCATCAGGTACGAGGGAATCTGTTCACAGTTGCCCTTTTTCACACAGAGACTCTGCATTATCAGCTCAGTGAAGGCTTGCCTTCAGCTCCAGCGGTGGAACCAAAAGAGGTGTGATGGTCCACATCATGAGGTTGAGATCTTTAAGGATGTACCAGCTGACTGTTTAAAATCATATGGATGCTCTTATAATCTGTTGTGATTGAGATACTAACCCACCATACATCCTGGAAAGTTACGTTTTTCGCTCTAAGCTACATGACTACATAATCATCATTGGTAAACAGGATGCTGTCAATTGCAGATGCTGTTTTCTAGGGGAAAGTTCACTGAAGTCTCAGTCAGGAGGGCTGACAGTCGCAGTGATTTTTTTTCAAGGCAGTAACTACAACAACACAATAGTGGAAGGAGACAAACACTTGATGTGTTTAATTTTTTTTTTTTTGCCAGGGACCTATGCTGTTTTTCGGGCAGAACTGTGGCGCGGAGCTGGTCGGACAGACAGGATGACAGACACCTCTCCAAGATGGATGCCGTCGCTTGGTCCTGTAACGTTGCTTTGCGGGTCATTTCTCTTTTATTTGATCTGTCTAGCTGTCAGACTGTGAACACCATCCGAGCGACACACTCCGGTGCACAGAGTTGTTGAAATTCATTAAGAGAAGCAGCAGGATCCTGGGGGGGTTAAGAGAAGCAGGAAGCTTGAGCAAAGTCCATGACAGTTTACTGCTCCTGATTGGCAGGTGGTGTCTTGCATCGTAGCCTCTGCCACCAGCGTATGAATGTGTGTGAATTCTGACTAGAAAAGGGCTATGTACTGTAAATACAGTCTATTTACCATTTATTTGGTGTGCCACATACCACATACTCATAAATGGATTGATTTGGCGTATTGAAAACTGCGGATCTGTAATAATGATAATGTAATATGTTCTTTTCTGTTATCCTGTGGCACCACATTGTCTCTGTGCAGTCATTAAGTGGCTAAAGTAGCTCACTTACATTTCCTACAAGTCAACTGACAGAGTCACTGGAAATCACAGCGGATACTGGCACCTGTAGCTCCTTATGACAGGCAAGAGTGAAGATAAATCATTTATTTAATCCAAAAAGTAAAAAAAAAAAAAACCCAACAAACTACTGTATGTACACTCCTCAACTCCTGTTGTTTCCATCCAACATCCCTTGCAGCTTTCATTTAGTGATAAAATAAGGATAGATTTGTATTTGAACCAGGTTGAAACATGTTTATTCCTGCATTACAGCTGGGCATCATAACATGGGCTCTAACAGGGACTCAAATGACCAATCAAGGGACTGCATCGGCAACTGTTTCTGGTACTTCCTCATAGGCCTCAGTTCTAAGCGCCAGAGATTGCCACATGTCCAGTCGGCATTGAAATACACCGAAATGCATCAAACAGGGCACAAAACCATTTTTACCCACCATACATACGCACCCAGTGAGTTCACTGGATAGCTGCTCTTCTATGATTAAGGCTGTGTAAAAAACTACAGCCAACGGGAGGATGATACTGTGAACACATAAACACACACACACAATAAATTTTGCTGCCAGTTCTTTCTCTGTCGTTGAATTAATCTCATTCTGCCCTCCTCCTCGACTTTATCTCCATCCCTCTCTCCCTCTCCATTACAGTGTCTGTCTCAGCATAATGGCAAACAGCTCTCAGGGAATTAAGACGGAGTCATTGCAGCACCGCTGGTTGTATATTACATAATCAATATGGCCAGCCCTAAAAGTGCAGAGACTGTTCACTGTCATCAACACTGCTGCACACTCCATCCATTTGGTTAATGGCCTTAATCATACATTTGTCCGTTGATTGTGAAGTAAAAAACTTGATCCGGCCTAGGTATGTTATTCCTTTGATTTCCCCTTAACCTGACAGATTTAACCCAGGTCACAATTTGTGGAAATAGGATGAAATATATGATACATAAACCTTTAGGTCACAATGCACTAATTGGTGTTTCTCTGACAACACGGATGCTGTGCTAGTGGTTGATAGGAGCTACCTATACAGCTGTGTCATTTCAATGAAATATTGCCTTTTTGCATATTGCAACATTTCCCACTGAAGAAGCATCATGGCTTGACAACAGTGGTGAGAACACACCGGGCCAACCGTTTGGAAGTGTTTGGTAAGACTCCGACAAGCTTGGGAACAAATCTGTTCGTTGCGTTCAGCTGCGTTGGAAGCTTTTGGAAACGCGCGGACAGCGTCTGCTCCGATTCAACATGCGAAGTCTGAGAAGGTTGGACGTTGGCCGTCGGAGCCATTGGACACTCTGATTGGTTGTGTGCTAGCTGTGTGACCATTCTGATTGGCGATGTGCTAGCGAATCAGCCACACATCGAAGTAGTATGATCAATACAACTTTTCTGCCGAAAAACCTTCCTATACAGCGTAGTAGAGTCAAGAGCTGCACTGTTTTAAAGGCAATGAGAACATTTGATTTTAGTGGCCATTACTGCAGTCAGCCCCCACCATGTATTCCCTCCCTAACACCACCCTATCACCCGCTGTGTTACGTATCTTTGGCAACAAAATAGCAAGGAGAGTTCCGTGAATATTATGGAAATCAAGCCAGCGTCCCATACATCAATCTGATATGAAACCATTTTACATTAGCATTTAGCCATACCAGCTTTCCCTGTGTAGAGGAAAGTGCAATTCATTCTCTGACCCAGCCACATAAATCGCAGCCATTTACAAAACAGTGATTTAATTCTGTTGGATCTTGGCTGATGCATACAGCACTGGAGGGGACGGCGGCGACATGTTGTGGGGAAGGGGCGGGGGGGTGCTAGGCAGCTACCCCTTACCATTCTCCACAAGGAGGCCCGGGGGCACAAACAGATGCCAGCTGAGCCGCTAGGAGCTGCGGGGCCAATATTAATGAGCAGCAGGGTGCATGGACTATAATCTAGTTTCACCTCATTGAGCCCTGGAAATATATGATCAAGGAGGCCCCATAAGAGAGTCAAGGTGTCAAATATCAGATGGTAGAAGAGCAGTATTGGAGGGCAGGGATGAAGAGATGTTCATTTTGTACAGGTATTCATGCCGCTGGGCATCATGGGGGGGTCAGAATGATCATAATGTAGTGCTGCTGGGAGAGCATGAAGTCTGTTCACCAAAAGTGCAACTTAGGATCTCATATTTACCAGGACCTGTTTTCAGTGATCACAACAAATTGCAAATCAGCGACCTGCGCCAGGCTGTTGACGCATCACATTCAATTGGTTAAAGGCGACGCTTTCAAATATGAACTTGGAGAATGTGTTCTGTTCAAGGTTCAAGGTTAGCTGTCATTATAAAACACAGGGTTGCGTAACCAAAATTAAAGTTCGGAAACGTCTTACACCAGTCATACAGTCATTCATATTGGCCTATATACATATAAACATGGGGTGCATTTTTTGGGAATTTGTGTTGGGCTGAGTGTAAACAGAAGCAACAAGATGGCGATGATAACATGGTCGGCATCCATCAAAAGTTCAACGTCAGGTAAACACTGCCCAGTCACCCCGACGGCGTCTGAGCACCGATGGGAGTCAACGATGAAAACTACAGAGTCCTCCTCTCCTCATCCAGCTGCAGTCCGGCACTCTGTCAGCTTGGAACCCGTCAAGTGCAACACCTTGATCTTGAACGACATCTCTGCTTTGGCCAGCAGGGATGCAGACTTACATCCAAGCTGGATCAACATGACTCGTATCCTGACTCCTAAAACCCAGGCTTTCTATTCCATTGTCAGTGAATTCATTTCTGTCGTAGGTCATACGACATTGGTCATTGTTTCAGCAATAAAGCTGAAAAAAAGAACTGAAGGAGATACTGACTGCTGCATCTGCCACATGCATGTCAGAGGATACTGAATATTTGAGTTTGAACATTGAAAGAAAAGATGTTATATATCCAAATTTAGTAAGATATAAAGGGACATTGATAATTCAATGATGGAAAAGAGACAAAGACGTCTGAATCCTGCGACGAGCAGTCACCTTTTTCCGCCTCATTCACCGCAATTTATGTAACTTGGCAACCAACCTGAGAGTGAACAATCTCCACACGCATGTCCAGTATGTGAAGGTGCCGTGTCGTATGCATTCACATAGGTGCTATTTCTGAAACAGGTTCAAAGCACTTGACTTGACAGAGATCACTTTTGTTTTAAAATCCAGTTTCTGAAATATACCCATGTACATGGGGACTTTTCTCATTCAACATGCCACTGAAATGTGTTCGTCTGGCTTGTTTCAAATGTGTGTGTTTTTTTTTTTTTTTTTTTTTTTTTTAAAGTTCTATACTCCATGGAGTTAGATCGGTGCACAGATGAGACCCATGAAGTCTGCGTGGTCGCGAACAGGTGTACATCCAGCAGGCAGCGGAACAGCTCTCGCAGGCTAATCTCTAAATGGTGTTTAGCCGGCTGCGCGCTGCTGATCCAGACCTATTATCTAATTGCTACTGCAGCAACACTGACTGGGCATAACACATCAATCTCTCCCTCCCTCCCTCCTCTTTCTCTTTCCCTCCTTCGCTTCCATATCTGCTGTGTAATTAGTTTTTTTCCTTTCTTTTTTTCTTTTCTGTTCATCACGTACTGCTTACAAAGACACTCACTTTGTACACCCAATGCGGGCTCAGTGCTCATTACCAGGATTGGTCATACGTTTACTTTTCTTCCTGTCGCCATTTTATGTTTTGTTTTTATATGATCATGATGATCTATCTATCTATCTATCTATCTATCTATCTATCTATCTATCTATCTATCTATCTATCTATCTATCTATCTATCTATCTATCTATCTATCTATCTATCTATCTGCTCTTCCGTTGGTTAAGTTTTACTTTCCTGGCGTGCAGACAGAAGAGACAACTCAGATCTGAGATAACTGGAGGTTCCATCAGTCGCCTGTTTGCTCGTAAGAATGTGAAGTGAAATGCGGTGGTTCTTGTAAATTATGTGGAAGGATGTGTACGCCCCCGAAATCTTTGTGAATCCTACTGACTTTGTGACTGTCGCTCATCTCAGGGGGATGTTTGCACAAAGGTTCAGATTAATGTCTTTTTGTTGGAATGGCTGGTTTAATGAAGCACTTCCCTTAATCCAAGACAGTTTTCTATCATAAGATTATATGTAGAGCGTCTGGAGCTTTTGCCATACCCACTTTGATTCACAGCAATCAACACCAAGAGAGATGACATGCAAAGCCCACAGTCCGTATGAGGGGCATTGCATTTACATATTCAAGACATATTTCACAGTAGCCTTCACAAAAAAACAGCTTTTTGCACCTGACTTATCCATTGTTGACCATGGGATTCTTGAGCATCGCCAATGCTGCTTTTGTGATTAAAGCTGTTGCAAGCATTGGCTGGCTTTAGCTAAATTCCTGTCCATTTTCGCAGTTAGCAATCCCCTCCCTCCACTCCCCGCCATCCTCCCATGAAAACCTTGTGGTAATCACCAGCCACTGAGGTAAACAGAAGGATCCTATTCTCTGCACGTTCACGATTTCCATTCTGATTGGATTAAAGTGGGCAGGGATACCAGAAAATGTCTTTCCTCTGAGTGGCCGGAGGAGAGGCGCGGGCTACCGACCAAACGACATCCCATTTGGATTTTACAAAAAGAAAGAGGGAAAACCGGACAAAAGTCTGGTCACGTCAGGTCAGTCTTACATTCGCCACTACCACGAAAGTAACACTCACCTGGAGAGATGGCGCGATCAAACTTTCAATCAGATTGTACTGAGTCGCCCTGTGTTAAACATTTATCATCCCCTATAAACATGTCATTGTATGTGCATGTGGGTGTATGAGATGGGTTGCAGGTGTGGTTGGTTGGTTGAGAGCCGATTGGTTCCTGCCTCCAAGCCAGAAGTTCATCCTCATAATACATATCATCCACATAGACATATCTCAATTTTCTTTTTTGAACAAACCAGATATCAGAGAACCTAACATCACACAATCTGTGAAAAAATGACAACTTTGCACTTATCGGCGGGAGAGATGATCTTCGCTCACAGCACAAGATGAACAACAGAACGAGAACACAATGACGTCCGTGTTGCTGCGTTATTTCGAGCCGGCAGATTCGGCCACATTTTCAGAAAACCCAGTGAACCAACCTTCATGACTGTTTTTTTTTTCTGACAAAGTAGTTTGTGTTCCACACATTCCATCGCAGAAAATTGACAGCTGTAGAAATCATTGGAACTCAAGACTGCCATGATGTTCTCTACAAACTTGTGTGCACAACTGTACGTCAATACTACTCAGAACCAAATTCCCTTCAGGTCCTTGGTGAACCGACGCCCCTCCGGGCCCCTAGTTCCCCATCCGTGGCCCGGCCGACACCTGCCTTTGATTCCCTGTCGGTGGCACAGCCGGCTCCTGTCTGTGGTATACACTATAGTCCACACGCCCAATTTGAATATGGCTTTTGACCATGAGGTTAAGAAGATCAGTGTTGCATTAGGAGTAACATGCAGATTTAGATCTAGAATCCTCCCGGAGATTTTTCTTTACAGACCGAGACTGCATTATTCAACAGCACTAAGGACACTTAGACATTTAAACGACTGGCAGATAATAAAAACACTTTTAAAGCTGAAGGGAGCCTGAAGCCAACATCTCACTCTGTGGCTGATGTTTATGATCTTTTGATATATTTAACAATAATCAGTTAACTTTTTTTTTTTAAAATAAGTACTGCACATTCATCACAGAGCAGCAAAGGACTGCGGTGGTATTAAAATAAAAGAATGTGCTAAATATATCAGCTTCACATTTCTCCCTTTTAGACGCGCAGACATTTTTAGCATCCATTCAAACCACCAGAGAGAAAGGTAATGTTTTTAACCCCCCTCCCTTCCATTCAAAGTGTTTTAGAAGCTCTATTATAGTTCTTCAGCCATGTGGACAGGCAGCATCTGTGGCCCAGCTGCGAGGCTTACCGAGTGCATCGCTGCAACAATCCACAATGGAAACACTCCGACACAATCTGTTACAGTACAAGGCTGAAAGCAAAACATGACATTTGCCGTTTATTTGCACATTTTGTTCTACCGGTGTCAGCTTTTTGATTTTCCTTTCGCCCGAGTTTACTATATTTCAACTGACAGTAAGTGGCCTCCTTACTTAAAGGATCAATGCATATACTCCAAGGCAGACACTCAGCTTGCAGAGCCTCGCCTGTGGTACGCAATGAGTAAGTGGAGAACTTATCGGACGTAATTGTTGTCAGATGTGTGAGCTTTAACGTGATGGATGACTGAACCCAAAATTAGTTGCCGGTCATATCATGCTGTTGCGAATCGAAACCGACGGCTTTGTGGAAAGCAGAAAGCACATATTTAAAAGCAAACGACACCGCAGCACGTTTTCATGAATGGCATTAATGCATAGATAATTTGTGATCATATAAATTACCTAAAAATCATTTAATAGTCCTTTAGTTTGAACCTTAAATATTTTCCAGCGAAACAGGGAAAAAAACCCAACTAAAACTGAAACATTAGAATAAAAATGTCAAGACTTTTGTCACATATTGGAACAGCTGTCCAGTTTCCTGGATGCATTTATGCAACTAAATATTTGGTACGAATATGTTTTTCAGTGCCAGTTAAGGTTAAATGAAGAAGACATCAACTTGGTCGGTAGTTTCTCAGTTTTCTAGATTCTGCGATGGTGCATGTGTAAATCACACGTGAAGACACATTTCAGTGAAATGAAACCACTCATGGGATCAGACCAGAGTTGGAGGTTTGGGTGTCATCAGTCAGTGTGACATATTTCTAATAAATATAGGTTCACAACAATGTGACAACACACTAAAGAAACAGCATTAAGCATTTTCTGTGAATAGTCACCCCATATTTATCAATAAAAGTTCATTAGATCAGTTTGTATCATGCATTACATTCATATTCCAATCATATTACGTTGATCGATTAAAATCTGCATACAAGAAATTCCATTGGTACAGATGATCCTACATTACATTTTAGTTTAAGTCTAAACGTACTTTTGCCAAAGTGTATGTTTTAGTGGTTAACAAAGCAGTGACTGGAAGCTCCATTTAAATGAAGCTACAGTGACCCTCAGTGGCACCACTCTGAAAGTGCACCTGCTTTGTCAAAACTGTTTCTTGTGGGCTTCCACGCCAATCTTCTTGGGGCCATCATTAAAGGGTGTATCTCAGAGTTTTGGTGTGTCATGGAAAGGGATAAGTGTTTACGGACAATGACATGACATGACACATGTGTTATTTTATTTTTTTTCTGATTGACTGTAATGCAATCAAAATATGCCTCAATTGATTAATACAATATACTTTGACATTTTTCAAGTGGTAATGTTTTGACCATGCAAGTCTCTCTTTCTGTGTGTGTGTGTGTGTGTGTGTGTGTGAACACTGAAAATATAGTTCTTAAAGATACCCATACCAGCAGTGATTTTGAGTACTTTTATTAGGTGTTCTATCAGTCTGTGTATGGAAGTTTTTCTATTCAGTTTAGTGTGTGAACCCATTTTTTAAAAACAATTATTATTATTTTTTGTGGTATAAAATCACATTGTGCAAATATGCATATATTTTTATTTCCTGTAGAAATTTTAGGGTTTCACAAATAAAAAAAAAGTTTCACCAAAAAAATACATGTGAAATGAAATCCTAAAGTTAACACTATCTTTTCCTCACAAAAAAAATAAATAAATAAATAAATGAAATAAAAAATAGCAGACATAAGTCTGTGGTGGAAACAAAGGGTATCTCTTTAGAAAAGATCAAAAAGGAGAAGAATGAGAGCTTGCCTTCCACCCGGACGACGGCATGGATTCCCTGTGGACTTCAAGTCAGCGAGTTGGTTGGCCAATCAAGCACAGGAATACCAGGCTCAGCAAACCAGTTACTAGTCCTGCGGGAAAAGGAAATCAGCATCTCTACACAGTATGTGCTTGATTGACCAACTTGCCTGATACCATGGGGTGTAGTAGTGACACCAGTCCCAGCAATACAGACGAGCTGAAGGCTGCTATCGATGCAACCTGGGCATCCGTAACACCTCAGCAGTGCCACAGCCTGATCGCCTCCATGCCACGCCTCACTGACGCAGTAATTAAAGGAGCTCCAAGCAAATGTGGAGTGAAAAATGTAATATACTTTACTAAGGTCAAGATTTGTGTATTATAAATCCTTTTTTTTTGGTTGGTCTTATGTAATATTCCCATTCATGTGTAATGAATCTAGAATATATGAGTTTAGCTTTTTGAAATAAGTTACTGAAATAAATTAACATTTCCATGATATTCAAAATTTCTGAGATGCACCTGTACATGTTCTTTACAAGTGTGTGTAAATGTTTGATCACAGATGTAAGTCGGTGGTGGAAGAAAATTTGACCTCCGTACAATAGAACAAAAAGGAGAGGAACTAGGGCTGATGTCAACCAGCAAGAGAAAGATTCCAAAAATAATGATGACTCCTAAAACTCCCAAATTAGTTTGCATTTTTGTGCATCTGGTTCCTACGGAAGCCGAGAACGGCCATGGATTTTTGTTCTTTTTTATGCACCGTTATTTCGTGATAATGACTTATTATCTTGTTATCTCGATATAACAAAGGTTTTCTTGTGATAACAAATTAATTTATTTCATTATCTAAATATAACAAAAATTGTCATCTCGTGATAACGACTTATTATCTCGTTATAACAAAGGTTGTCTTGTGATAACGAATTAATTTATTTCATTATCTAAATAAAACAAAAATTGTTATCTCGTGATAACGACTTATCTCGTTATAAAAAAGGTTGTCTTGTGATAACAAATTAATCTATTTCATTATCTATATATAACAAAAATTGTTCTACGACATTAAATACATCATTAAATGTCAAGCAATTTAATTATAAAGCGCCTACGTCTTTTAAATGATCTTTACAACTTGTAGAAATATCAATTCATGGAAAATGCGTACAGTAATTGTGTAGTAAGACGCTTAATTTTGGTGACATTTGAGCAATGTGACCGCAATGAAGTTTGTTTACAGCCTTAGCTTTTCACTTCTGGCGACAACATTTACGCTTTGAAAATCATAAGTGGTGATCAAACCTGTATGTATCCTAAACTTGTGTCTGCACCAGAGCTTATTTTTGGCAATATTTCAAAATCCAATTCAAAAATCCCACGGGCTTCTTGTCGAGGGCTCGTCATCCTTACACTACTTTATGATCATGCTTCATGCTAAGCTAACTCATTATAAGCTGTGGTTGTTGCTAGTTGCCAAACAGCCAGCTATTGGTTCAGCGACATGCTCCAGCCTCTGGTATGATCTTTATGGAGAAGGATTCACACTGCAGCAGGATAATGAGCTCAAACACACCTCAAAGCTTTGGAAGAACCACCTGAAGACCAAAGCAGAACCAAGGAGTCCTGGCTGTCAAGGACTTTCCTCACTTGACCTCAACCCCATTCAACATTTACGGGGGCACTTTAAGAGTGAGAAAGCCAAACATTCAGTGACACCACAAGAAGCTTTGTGGAACGTCGAGTGCACAAACTTGTGGGGTTCGTGCCAGCTCAGTGAATGCTGTCATTATTGGAAAAGGGGGACATAACATAACAAAACTTTTGGAAACTAACGCAGTTGCTTCTTATCTTTCTGAACCCCTTTTTATATTAATTAAGCAAGAAAAACTCTGCAGGTCAATAATGAAAACAATCGTTGTAGACTCGTTACAAAACGCTTCACTTTAATTCAAAATAAGCAAATCTTCTCAGTGCATCAGTGTTAAATAATGGCAGCTAAACGAGAAATTGAGAAAAAAAAATGTATAGAAACTATCTGATCACAAAATAATTTAACAAAACAATGAATGTAATCGGACATTTGATTCGGACCTATTTGCGCCTCAACAGTTTCAGTGGGATCATAAAAGGATTCAGAGGGGGTGGCATCACACCCGCGCCATTCGCCTGGCTTGATGCGTCAGTGTTTCCTGGTGACTGGCTCTCGGCTTCATCAGGCTTGATTTTTTCCCCTCCACTGTGTGCGACGTCACTGTTGTCAGCAGTCCCAGCGGTGTCCTGCCTGCCGCTCGTTCCGTTGCTGGCCGGATCGCTCGTCGTCTCTGTCCGTGCGCCTAGTTCCGCTTGCATCTCTTTAAACATTTCTCTTGCAACCTTGGAGTTGGCCGGGGATGAGAAACTGTGGTACACCTGAAGATATAGAGAGCAGGGCTGTCGGGTTAATGCAAAAAAATGAAACAAATGCAAGCACCTTTTACCAAGTTTTGCATGCATCAGGTCTACACTGGTGTATACTGCCTCTTCATACTTCATTATGGACAGAGCAATGCCAACTCTCAAGACCAAAACCGAAATCATGGAATCACTGAAGAAGGCAGGTAGGATAGCTGTAGCGTGTGATGCGTGGACATCCATCGCCACAGAATCGTATGCCGCCATAACAGCGCATTTCATCACCGATTAGTGGCAGCTAGCGTCTCATGTGCTCCAAACAAGAGCAGTGAATGAGAGCCACACATGAGCACCAGGTGGAGGAGTGACATCTCACATGCAGAGGATATTATCAGGGCCCTAAAGCCGATGAAAGACCCAACTACTCTCTTGACAGGGGAGACAGCAGCCCCACCACCTAGTTGATTACTCCTTTGCAAGCTCAACTCATCCAGGACACTAAGGACAGTAATTGGAGCGTCATCAGTGGTCTCGAGGTTAAAACAGGCCATCAGTGGGGACCTCGGCACTGGTGAACACAAGAGAAACAGTCTTTTCACAGCCTCTACTCTTGACCTGTGATTCAAGGGCCTGCCTTTCTTTTCTGAGGAGCAGAGAGTGGAGACGTATGGAAGACTGATTGCTGAGGCTGCGTCACTAAAGGTTATTCTGCCATCTTATTTCATGTTAAATGCCACTCTGGGATTAAGATATTTCATTTCCTAACTTACAATTTAACAAATAACAACTATTCCATAATAATAGAAGGTTTTTGATATTGAATAGAACAAGTACATTTGTTAATAACTTGCATCTTAATGTAGACCAGCTCCTGTTCTTACACATTAGCACTCGTTAGCTAAGCACAATTGACAGGCATTAGTACGATTTTTTTTGGGATTGTATGCGCAGGATATTGTTTGGAGAGAAAGATATTGGACTCTATTATTATATATTTGTGAATAAGGGCTGATTTTTATGCGGTGTATAATTCAGTGATTGTCCCCATATCATTGTTTGCCTCCAACTTTATACTATGGAAGCGTATGAAAAATAACTGCTAAGAGCACAACTTATTGATTGATTGATTAGGCGGACCAGTGGATGATGGCTGTAATGCTAAAGAACCAACCTTGTTCGAAAAAAAGCGAAGTGCAGGGGGAAAAAAAAGAAAATCTTTCATCTCTGTACTTAGTTTACAGTTTTGAGTGTAGAGCCAACTAGTGTCCAGACAGATGTACCTGGATCAAATGTTGCTGCAGTCTGTTGCAGTCCAGCAGGGGAAGCTCCTCTGGGAGAGACATCAGCAAGTCCAACACTATAGCACTTTCTGAAGGACACATAACAATAACAGAAAAAAAGATTGATTCAAAGGCAGTGGTAGGGAAATATATCTATCTGCATCTATATGTGTATATGTTACGTCACTTCTTTGCAATCGTGGTTTTGTAAGGCATGCAGGCACTTTATACTTAAACTGTGGGACATTTAATGATGCATTTCATGTTGTAGAATAAAACTTGTAAATATTTTAAACCTGTGGTGAAAAATCCACTCTAAAACCCACTGACACTGAGAGGAGGGAACTTGATATGCAAAAATGTAAATGGATTATTGTGTTTTAGGACTCATGACTACACCTCTCCGTGGTATAGAGAGGCAAATACCCGGACCCAATAAATACCTTATTTTTCAATGGCAAGAGACAAATAATGTATTGATCTCGTTTTAATCGTGCCATAAATGACACAAGTTTTGTTTGTAGTTTATAAAGATAATTTTGCAAGTCAAGAAAAGTCAGTTAGCAGTAAAATACCCTTTAGTTTTGTGTAAGACTGCTCAGTGAACTACATCACCATGCTCAATATACGTCTCCAAAACCGACATGCCCATCACCTTGTCACAAGTAAAGCATTTAAAAAGTAACAATCACAACAAGTCTGGATCAGTCAAGTTGTTGTTCCAGAGCTGTGGCTTTGAATAATGGCCAGAACATTCTTTGAGGAATATTTCAATGCATTTAACCTCTGACCTTATCAATATGGAATGTTTAACGTCATCATTTTATCCCATTAGACATTTGTATGTTGAATGTTATGGTAATTATTGTATGAATTCTTGAGTAATGGGCAAATATGTGTTTTGTTCACCAAATTCTATTCAGTTCATCCATCAGTCACAGTCAACAGTTATGACACATTAAGACACTTTCAGATGGTACCAAGCTGTCAATCTTCTACTCACCCATGGGGGTTAGACAACAGCCCTCATTTGGCTTGTGGATGCAACTCAGGTAACGATAGATCTTCTCAAAGTCCACCACATGCTTGACACCTAACATCCTGGGACTGTCTTTGGTGGCAAACTTGCCAGTGTGACCAGAGCTGGCCCGAATCGCTGCAGCGGGTGTGGAAAGTGAGGGCGTGGACTGGCTGGAAGAGGAATGAGAGGCAGCTGAACCGGAAGAGGCAACAGAGGACGGCGTAGCACTTGGGACTGTTGTTGGACTGGTGGCGGAGGAGGAGGGGGCCGGGTGAGGCCTGGATAGAGTGGATTTGGTGGAGGTGAAGATCTGAGTCTTCGCCACTGCTGCAGAGCTAGAACTGGTTCTAGCTTGCCTGGTGCGTGGGGTCACAGTGACAGAGGACAGAGAGGTTCTGACTGTGTTAGAAAGCTGTTGCTGGGCCGGACGGATTTTGATGATTGGCACTCTAACCACTGGTGCTGGAGACTTGAATCCCTGAAGAGGTTGGGCGGCGTTTGTGCTCGGACGCTCACCTGAGTAGGACCAAACACAGGATTATACAAAGAACCTAAATTCTTTAATATATATTTTGATAGTTCAATGGAAAAGGCAGAGACACACAGACCCAATCACCTCTGACCTTAAGGAGGGAGGATGTAAAGAAAGTCAAGGAACAGTAGTGAGAAAACATGCCTGCCTGCCAACTGTGGACTTTGCATCCTCATCCTTGTTTTGTAAGTCTATCAAGACTTAAATACCGTATTCCTTACTAAATTTGGTTCCTCTCTCTCTCTTTCTTTTACTTATAATCACATCAAGTGTCTGAAATGGTCAGAAGTATCTAACTGAATGAGTAAATAATAAATATATATATATATATAACTTGTGTTCAGTACACCAGATCATTTTAATATTATGAAATTCTAACTCTGCTTCAATATCTACTTATTTACAGGATTCATTTACTTGGTAATAACAATGATATGATAAAAGGCCAGTGCAACATGAGATCATCTGATGTTAACCAGTATTATTTACTTATAATTTTAATTCTGTTATCATCTATTATTTTAGATGGGCTCCACTGTTATATAATTCTAAACTATAGATAAGAACATGTTTATTTGTTATGCAACCTCTTATCTGCATTATTTGATTAATCAATCATATGCGCTCTTATAGCCTCACACCGGTTCTTATGACATGTTGCAGATAATGATATCAGAATGAGTTTCCAATTGTAGCACCCGTCTAGCTTCAAGGGGGATAAAATTACTTTAATTGTGCTGTTATTCTTGACTTTCTAAATGTTATTGGGCTGAATTAGGATAGTGAAATGAGTCGTTTCGCGGGGGTTGTGATGCCCCCAAAAATGTATCCAGCATTTTACAATTACAAGCAATTAGGTTTTCTCCAACTTCTTTTATTTCTTTTTCTGGAAATCCAACTTTCCAGTCAAATATGGATTCATTATGAAAGTAATGCAGTTACAATTTCAAGCAGTTTTATCCAAAATCCAAGCACTTTTTAAACCTTAGAAAACACTGCATTAAAAGTGTTTTTAAGGATTTCCAGCATTCTTACGAAACCCTGATGCGATGGCTGCCACGCTGAGTCAAACCCAGTAGAGCCAGGCCAGCAAATGTGATGGAAAAACTGCAACAGAGGCCTACCTTTGACTGCCAAACAAGGCATTGGTCTCCAGGGAACAGTGCGACTATCTTTGTCTGTGGGCAGACTGTGGAACTGAGGAGGGTCACCGTTCCTTAGGGTGCGAGGCTCTGCGGACGAGACTATCAGCATCTGAGAAACACGGGAGAGTTAGGCGCAGGAAGTTTTCAGATGTAACCTCAAGTGAAATTTACAGCAGCGCAAAATGTGTGTGTTTGCCTTAAGCAACAAAACGCGGTGGTATCGCAAGTTTTATCGCTGTCGTTCGATAACACGCCAACTGGAACCAAAGACACAACAATATCAAAAACAGTCTCTCCCGTCCGGACTCATCAGTGACGCAGTACCTGCGAGAAAGCTGTGGAAATTGGCTCCTCAAGTGTTCCAGCCACAGCAGATGCCATGTCGGTCCACACCTCGATCGGCTTTCGGCTGCTCTCCTCCTCCCATCTCTTCCTCTTTAGCTTGTGGCTCACACCTGAGAGTACTTTGTGCTTCAGCAGTTCCACCATAGACCGGACCTGAGGGTTAGGAGGGGACAATCGTCAGGTCCTTCCACACAAAGCTACCCAAAAGCACAGCGTTTTCAATGCACTTTTGTACTGAAGTCAGTGGTTAAAATAGATCAAATAGATCACTGGTTTGGATAAAATCGCTGCGTTTTGGACTGCAGGTCAGTAAAGTCTTTCAAGGATATGTGTCAGAGTGCACTGAACAGGGATCAACTGATACAGGTTTTATCAGCACTGATAAATAAACCTTTTGTGAGCAATCAAGGGGATGATTTACTAAAATTTTTCAAAAGGTTCTGCTTCCGCTCTACTACATTTAACTGATACCTTTGATTTATTTGCACACTAAGGGTATTCAGTGCTGTCTGTGTGCGGGACACTGAGTCAAGACCAGCAAGCACTGGTGTGAGACAGAAATGATGCCGAATCAGAGCCAAATAATAATAATAATAAAAAAAAATCTATTTCTATTTTTTTTTCCAGCAAAGTCTCACTAAAGGCACTACGTTCTTCTTCTTCTTTTTTTTTAATTGTATTTATAGGTTTAATGTCACCAAATACATTTGATTTAGTATACTTTCCTTGTCTTACTTGGCACCATTTGTTTCTACAGACCTGAAGACAAAGCCATTCACAATTTCACTGTATATGTGTATAGTGACATCACAGGCATATTGTGTTTTAAACAGAAAATGCTGAAACAAAAACTGCTGAATATCAGGCTCAATAACCAGACAGGCAGATGATCGACTATCCCTGGCGTGAACGATGAATAACAAACTGCGTCATGCTTCTTTAGCTAGCTGGAACAACAGCTTGATGTGATAACAGTGTGAGACCCCGGTGTAACGGTTACCTCTGAAACGCTCCGATTAGGAACGTATTTTGTCAGGAAGGCATAGTCTATCTCTCGGTTGCCGCCGGTCTTGCTGAGCCTCCTCAGGCCATTCAGGAGCTTGTTCTGTTCCGCTCGGCGCCAC
This sequence comes from Acanthopagrus latus, assembly GCF_904848185.1. Lineage (NCBI taxonomy): Eukaryota > Metazoa > Chordata > Actinopteri > Spariformes > Sparidae > Acanthopagrus > Acanthopagrus latus. The sequence goes on from NC_051048.1 coordinate 10,312,185, forward strand.
TTTTTAGGGACTTGGTTACCTGAACCCTGCGGTGACGAGTAAAGTTTGAAATTGCGGTCCGGTTTAGTTCTTTTCCGAGGAGGCGGCTTCATCTTTGAGTCACGCTGCTAACACAAACCAGGCTCCCGTAACAAGACGAGACTTGAAAGATCCACGAAACTGATGTGACTAGTTCGTTTCGGCCGGCTAAGAGAGTTGTGTCTGTTAATGTCACCGTTTCACGCTGGACATAAACTTAACGCTACTTCTACGATAACTCGCCTGTGCTTCCGGTATAGCAGCGAGAAACATACTACTTCCGTGGCGAGATTTTCAGAATAAAAGCGCCATCTCGCAAACGGATCCGATTTGACAAAGCCCAAACTAAACAACATTTACCTCATTTGCTCCGAGAAAAACGGGCTGAACAGTTTTGGCATCAGTGGGTAATGTGTTTGTTAAATGCCTTTCGAACTGTTGACTATGATTTCCTGGCTTTTATACATGTATATTTAAAACATGTAATTTATACTTTCCTTTTCTTACATTGCACTACTTGTTTCAACTGACGTGAAGAGAAAGCCATTCACAATTTGATTGTACATGTGCACAGAGACAATAAAGGCATATTCTATTCTATTCCATTCTATTCTATTCTAACATATGCAGATGGCTTGACATATATATAAGTTTTCAGACAGAGTAATGATGGCCAAAGGTACCCAAAGGTCATAAGAAGTAAATATATCATATAACTTTGGT